>NC_135819.1:15318865-15326365 GCF_964213995.1 Mustelus asterias | reverse complement strand
ATTGAGAGGACATAGCATTCAGGGAGACAACGCAAGCTTCATGAGTCCATTGAAAGATGTGTGGGGTTATGGGGATAGGGGCTGGGTGGGATTGTTGTTGGTGCAGGTTCGATGGGCTGAATGGCCTCCTTCTGCACTGTAGGGATTCTGTGATTCTATGACTGAGAATGGAGGATCTCAGCAGTCAGCGAATGATGGAGTTAACACTATTTGTGTAGCACACACAGTTTGGAACAAGAATAAGTGAGAGAGGGACGCTGGACTAGAATATTGTTCACTTGGTGACACGCAGTCAAAAAAATTAACTGAACCTTTATCGTTAAAGGAGAGTTGGGTTCAAAACAGGACTGACGATCACCCACTGTCTAATTAATCCTCATCTTCTGGGTTCGATTTACGGCTTGGGTCGCTGTCTGTGTGAAGTTGGCACATTCTCCCCGTGTCTGCGTGGGTTTCCTCCGGGTGCTCCGGTTTCCTCCCACAGTCCGAAAATGTGCAGGTTAGCCAAGCTAAATTGCCCCTTAGTGTCAGGGGGCTAGTAGGGTAAATAGGTAGGGTGATGGGGATGGGGCCTGGGTGGGATTGTGGTCGGTGCAGACTCGATGGGCCAAATGGCCTCCTTTTCCACTGTAGGGATTCTATGATTCAAATGATACAGAAATCAAAAATGGGACTGGATTGAGAAGCCCTTCATAGCTGAGTGTAGAATCATACAATCCCTACAGTGCAGAAGGGGGCCATTCGGCCCATCAAGTCTCTGCTGACCACAATCCCATCCAGGTTCTATTCCCGTAACCCTCATTTACTCTGCCAATCCCCCTGACACTAAGGGGCAATTTAGCATGGCCAATCCACCCAACCTGCACATCTTTGGAGTGTGGGAGGAAACCGGAGCACCCGGAGGAAACCCACGCAGGGAGAACGTGCAGACTCCACGCAGACAGTGACCCGAGGCTGGAATTGAACCCAGGCCCCTGGCGCTGTGAGGCGGCAGCACTAACCACTGTGCCACCGGGGAGTTGGGGAGGGATGGGGAAGGGGGGCAGCAGGGGGCATTCCGGCGGGGGGGGTGGGGGGGGTGGTGGGGGAGAGAATTCGATTCCATTGACACAACATCACAGCAGCCCTCGGAGCTCCCCAAGTCACCACGCCCCCGAACGGCTGGAGTGCTGACTGGACCTACTGGGGAGTTACCAAACTTTAGCATCTGTTTGGCGCCCGTTCAGAGAAGGATCGTATTACTCTGAGAAGGAACACGACTGCTTCCCTAAGCTGGAGCAGATGAAAAACAGCTTTCTGTGGAAAATAAGTCAACATTAAAACACTGGCACTTCACTCTTCTTGACCAAGGGTGAAGCTAAAGTGCAGGACACCAAACACAATGTACGCATTGATAACCCTCGCGGAGTTCACTAAGCAAGGCACCTGCTGCATCAGGTATTCCACAGAAAAGATAACTTGTTTCATGAGTAGTTTTTCACTCATTATAACAATATCTCATTTTCTCTTGAGAAAAATGGAAATCTATGAGGTGTGTCCTTGCCAATTTTTGGAGACCAGCGTGAAACCCATTTGCATCCCACTAATGGAATTGAGGTCAAAGTCATAGAGTCCCTACACTGCAGATGAGACCATTCGGCCCATCGAGCCTGCACCGACAACAATCCCATCCAGGCCCTATCCCCATTACCCAACACATTTACCCCGCTAATCCCACTAACCTACGCATCCCGGGACACTAAGGGGCAATTTAGTACGGCCAATGCACCCTAACCCGCACATCTTTCGGATTGTGGGAGGAAACCGGAGCACCCGGAGGAAACCCACGCAGACACGGGGAGAACGTGCAGACTCCGCACAGAGTCACCTGAGGCCGGAATCGAACCCGGGTCCCTGGCGCTGTGAGGCAGCAGTGCTAACCGTTATGCCACCGTGCCACCGAATCTTCCAGACTTGGAGTGTTCCTGGAGTTGCATCCCCTTTCTCCAGGAGAACGATCGGCTGGAATGTTACTGTCCCGCCCACCACGGGAATCGGAGAAGGTGAGGGGCGGGCAATGGGAAGATCCAGTGACCTCAGTGGGATTGTACAGTTTTGGGACGAGCGAGGCTGGAAAATCCCGCCCATCTTCCTGCCCCAGGAGATCCACTGTCTTTCTCGAGGCGATCCATTGTCTTTCTTCAGGTGATCCACTGTCTTTCTCCAGGTGATCCACTGCCTTTCTCGAGGCGATCCATTGCCTTTCTCCAGGAGATCCATTGGTTTTCTCCAGGAGATCCCTTATCTTTCTCCAGGTGATCCACTGCCTTTCTTGAGGCGATCCATTGTCTTTCTCCAGGAGATCCATTGGTTTTCTCCAGGAGATCCATTATCTTTCTCCAGGTGATCCACTGTCTTTCTCCAGGAGATCAACTGTCTTTTTCCAGGTGATCCATTGTCTTGCTCAAGGAGATCCACTGCCTTTCTCCAGGGGATCCACTGTCTTTGTCCAGGAGATCCACTGTCTTTCTCCAGGTGAGCTATTGTCTTTCTCCGGGAGATCCACCGTCTTTCTCCAGGAGATCCATTATTCTTCTTCAGGAGATCTACTGTCTTTCTCCAGGTGATCCATTGTCCTTCTTTGGGAGATTCATTGTCTTTCTTCAGTGGTGGGTCAGTGACGTCGGGCACCTTTTCACCATGGCAACCAGATTTGCGGACTGGACCCCAGGCGTCACGCCCGCCCTCCACGGAAGGTGGCACCGTGTCGCCGGGTGTATAGTTAATGATGCCGGACACGTGGGATATTCTATCGTTTCCTGTCGGACTGCACTGCGGAAAAACATCGCCATCCCCGTCCCCGATGGGAGAATTCTTCTTTCTGTGTCCCAATGTCATAACAAATAGGAGGAGGAGGCCATTCAGCCCCTCGAGCCTGCTTGGCCATTCGATAAGATCACGGCTGGTCTGGCTGTGTCCACTTGTGTGCCTGACCACCATTCCCTCCTAACCCTTAACCCTCTCCTCGCTGATCAGGAATCTGTCCTCGTCTTTCCCCCCATCTTTGTGTCGAGTTGTTTCCAAAAGGATGTCGGGATCTTCGACCTCCCCCCCACCCCCGCACCGTGCAGGTGGAGGAGGACTCACAGAATTTTAGAACCCCTGCAGTGCGCAAGGAGGCCATTTGGCCCATCGAGTCCACATTTTTATTTTACCCTATCATCCGGCCCTATCCCCATAACCCCACGTATTTGCCTCGCTAATCCACCTAACCTGCACATCTTTGGACACTAAGGGGCAACTTAGCATGGCCAATCCACTTAACCTGCACATCTTTGGACACTAAGGGGCAATTTAGCATGGCCAATCCACCTAACCTACACATCTTTGGACACTAAAGGGCAATTTAGCATGGCCAATCCACCTAACCTGCACATCTTTGGACACTAAGGGGCACTTTAGCATGGCCAATCCACCGAACCTGTGCATCTTGAGACACAAAGGGGCAATTTAGCATGGCCAATCCAACTAACCTACACATCTTTGGACTGTGGGAGGAAATCGGAGCACCCGGAGGAAACCCACGCAGACACGGGGAGAATGTGCAAAGTTCACACAGACAGTGACCCAAGCAGGGAATTGAACCCGGGTCCCTGGCGCTGTGAGGCATAGCGTTCTGTCGGGATGTCTGACAGGATGATGATTCCTGGGTGCTGTCTGGGAACGGAGCTCCGTGACCAGGTGGTTGCAGGAGAATTCGAACCCATGGCCTTGCAACCCCCAATCACTTGATCCAAACTAAGAAAGAATTAAAGTGAACAAGCCTTCAAGCTAACAGTGGGACAGACTGGAAAGAGGAATCCTCATTCGAGAAATGTGAAGATGGGGCAGCACGGTGGCACAGTGGTTAGCACTGCTGCCTCACAGCGCCAGGGACCCGAGTTCGATCCCCGACTTGGGTCAAATTCTGTGCGGAGTTTGCACATTCTCCCCGTGTCTGCGTGGGTTTCCTCCAGGTGCTCTGGTTTCTTCCCACACTCCACAGGTGTGCGGGTTCGATGGAGTGGCCATGCCAAATTGCCCCTTAGTGTCCAAAGATGTGCAGGTTAGGTGGATTGGCCATGCTAAATTGCCCCTTAGTGTCCAAAGATGTGCGGGTTGGGTGGATTGGCCATGCTAAATTGCCCCTTAGTGTCCAAAGATTTGCGGGTTGGGTGGATTGGCCATGCTAAATTGCCCCTTAGTGTCCAAAGATGTGCGGGTTAGGTGGATTGGCCATGCTAAATTGCTCCTTAGTGTCCAAAGATGTGCGGGTTAGGTGGATTGGCCATGCTAAATTGCCCCTTAGTGTCCAAAGATGTGCGGGTTAGGTGGATTGGCCATGCTAAATTGCCCCTTAGTGTCCAAAGATGTGCGGGTTGGGTGGATTGGCCATGCTAAATTGCTCCTTAGTGTCCAAAGATGTGCGGGTTAGGTGGATTGGCCATGCTAAATTGCCCCTTAGTGTCCAAAGATGTGCGGGTTGGGTGGATTGGCCGTGCTAAATTGCTCCTTAGTGTCAGGGGGGACTAGCTAGGGCAAATATGTGGGGTTACGGGGATAGGGCCTGGGTGGGATTGTGGTCGGTGCAGGCGCAATGGGCTGAATGGCCTCTTTCAGAACTGCAGGGATTCTAAGATTTCTATGATCCTTTATTCGGATAACAGGGGCCTCAGAAAGCAAAGTTGTTTCTTGGAAATAAATCAGTGGAAAATCTTATCTTGAAAGAGTGCTTTTCCCTGACACTGTCACTTCCTGTTTGGGAAGAACGGAGGAGGCTGTTTCGCACAGGGACACAATTTTCCGGACTGGAAACAACTGAGGGGATTCCTGAGGAACAGGAGTTTCTGACCTAACATTAATTGCGAGGAAGATGTTGTTTTGCACCAAGTGCTCCCGGGGAGCCCCTCTTGGTTGCTGCGCTGGACACAGGCCACGGGTTCCTTGGGCAAGCGTCAAGCGATTGATGGGATGAATTCCTGCTCCCCCCCCTGCAACCGTGACGCCCCCTTGCTCGGACCCCCCTCCCTACCCCGTTCGGTGGCACAGTGGTTAGCACTGCTGCCTCGCAGCCCCAGGGACCCCGGTTCGATTCCCGGCTTGGGTCGCTGTCTGTGTGGAGTCTGTGCATTCTCCCCGTGTCTGCGTGGGTTTCCTCCGGGTGCTCCGGTTTCCTCCCACAGTCCGAAAGACGTGCTGGTTAGGGTGCATTGGCCGTGCTAAATTCTCCCTCAGTGTAACCCGAACAGGCACCGGAGTGTGGCGACTAGGGGATTTACACAGTAACTTCATTGCAGTGTTAATGTAAGCCTACTTGTGACACTAGTAAATAAATTTTAAACTTTTCATAGAATCATAGAATCCATACAGTGCAGAAGGAGGCCATTCAGCCCATTGAGCCTGTACTGACAACAATCCCACCCAAGCCCTATCCCCATAACCCCATGCATTTACCCTAGCTCGTCCCCCTGACACTAAGGGGCAATTTGCACGGCCAATCCACTGAACCCGCACATCTTTGGAGTGTGGGAGGAAACCGGAGCACCCGGAGGAAACCCACGCAGACACGGGGAGAACGTGCAGACTCTGCACAGACAGTGACCCGAGTCGGAAATCGAACCCGGGTCCCTGGTGCTGTGAGACAGCAGTGCCAACCACTGTGCCACCGTGCCGTCCCATGTTAGAGTAGGGCGCCTCTCATCCGCAATCGGATGCAGCGACGGCGCCCCACTCAACATGGTGGAGGCTTCTTCCTCAGTGTCACCAGGGCGCAGTGACAGACACTTGGCCTCCACATTGGCAGCCTTTGAGCTCCCACGCAGCCAGACAAAAAAAAATCTCTTCTGTTTCCACACTGAGTCACACGGATCACGAGTAACTGAGTCATCTGGTTCATCGGCCCCCCCATGCCTGTTGGCCTAGGCCGCCCTTAACTCATCTCAGCTGCAAAAGGAGCGGGAAAAGAATCGCTGTGGCTCTGGAGTCACATGGGGGCCAGACCAGGTAAGAACAGCAGATTTCCTTCCCGAGAGACAGGATTTCACCACGATCCGGTGGCTCAATGTTTACTGTTACAAGCTGCTAATTTAGGATTCATTTATTCATTGAATTGAAATTCCACCCCCCCGCCATCCGTATGCCTCCCCCACTCCCCCATCCGTGCCCCTCCCCAACCCCCCCCATCCGCACACCTCTTCCACCCCCCCATCTGCACCCCTCCTCCCACCCCCGATCTGCACCCCTCCCCCACACCCGCATCCACATCCATCCTCCCACCCCCCCATCCGCACCCCTCCCCGCCCCCCCCATCTGTACCTCTCCCCCGCCCCCCCAACCATACCCCTC
This sequence comes from Mustelus asterias, assembly GCF_964213995.1. Lineage (NCBI taxonomy): Eukaryota > Metazoa > Chordata > Chondrichthyes > Carcharhiniformes > Triakidae > Mustelus > Mustelus asterias. The sequence continues at coordinate 15,320,002 of NC_135819.1, read as the reverse complement.
CCCCGCCCCTCCCATCCATACACCTCCCCTGCACCCCCATCCGCACCCCTCCCTCGCCCCCCCAACAACACCCCTCCCCGCCCCCCATCTGTACTCTTCCCCCGCCCCCCCATCAATACCCCTCCCCCACCCCTCACCCCTCATCCATACTCCTCCCACGCCCCCCATCCGCACCCCTCCCCCGCCTCCCCATCAGTACCCCTCCCCCGCCACCCCCATCCATACCCCTCCCCTGCCCCCCATCCACACCCCTCCCCCACTCCCCATCCGTACCCCTCCCCCACCCCTCATCCATACCCCCTCCTCCCGCCCCCCTGTCCATACCCCTCCCCCGCCCCCCATTCACACCCCTCCCCCACCCGCCCATCCGTCCCCTCCCCCTGCCCCCCCATCCACACCCCTCCCCGCCACACCCCTCCCCATCCCCCCATCCACACCCCTCCCCATCCCCCCATCCGCACCTCTTCCCCGCCCCCCATCCACACTCCTCCCCCATCCCCCCATCCGCACCCCTCCCCATCCCCCCACCCGCACCCCTCCCCGCCCCCCATCCACACCCCTCCCCATCCCCCCATCCGCACCCCTCCCCGCCCCCCCATCTCCTCCCCCCCATCCCCACCCCTCCCCCGCCCCCCCATCCCCACCCCTCCCCCACCCCCCCATCCACACCCCTCCCCCACCCGCCCATCCGTACCCCTCCCCCCCATCCGCACCCCTCCCCGCCCCCCCATCCACACCCCTCCCCCAACCCCTCAACCGTACCCCTCCCCCCACCCCCCCATCCACTTCATGGTTCTCTCTGCCCCGACCCCACCAATCCCATCACCCCCCTCGACCCCACCACCCCTCCCCCTCGACCCCACTCTCCCTCCCCCACCTCCTCCACTGGCGTCGCCCACTAACCTCTGCTCCAGCCCCTCCTCACCCCTCCCTACCTCCTACACACACTCCCCACCCCCCATTTCCCCTCAACCCCTCCTCACCCCTCCCCCTGCGCACCTTACTCCTACCTCCCACCCTCTCCACTTCCCTTGCACCTCCTGCTGCCCCCTCCCCCTCCTCCGCCCCACCCCACATACCACACCCCTTCCTTGTCCCACCCACCCTCTCCCCTTCTCCTCACGCCTCCCACTCCCC
>NC_135819.1:15296937-15318665 GCF_964213995.1 Mustelus asterias | reverse complement strand
TGTGTCTTCTTCAATTACGGAGGTATTATACAGACTACTGTGCAGGACCAGATCAGAAAATTCAAGGTATTTCAGAAAGTTGGCCTACGCCCGAACGTTTACGTTTGATTTTGGCATCAGGCCATTTATTTACTGATTAATTAGTGTCACAAGTAGGCTTACATTAACGCGGCAGAGAAGTTACTGTGAAAATCCCCTGGGAGCCACACTCCTGTTCGGGTACACCGAGGGAGGATTTAAGTTTAAGTTTATTTATTAGTGTCACAAGTAGGCTTACATTAACGCTGCAGAGAAGTTACTGTGAAAATCCCCTGGGAGCCACACTCCTGTTCGGGTACACCGAGGGAGGATTTAGCACGGCCAATGCGCCCTAACCCGCGCATCTTTCAGACCGTGGGAGGAAACCGGGAGACACAGGGGAGACTCCGCACAGACAGTGGCCCAAACCGGGAATGGAATCCGGGTCCCTGGAACTGTGAGGCAGCAGTGCTTACCGTTGCGCCACTGTGCCGTATAGCATGAGGGGCGGAATTTTCCCGTCCCACCCGCCACGGGAATTGTAACAGGCGGGACATGGAGCATGCAAAGGTCCGTTGACCTTGGCGGGAGCTTCCAACCTGGGGGAGAGCACGGCTGGAAAATCTCACCCAAGGTGCTTCACTCCAGGTAAGATTCAAGTGACCCACGAGGGAGTTTTTATCAAAGCAAACTCTATTTAAGAACACAGTAAGACTATAACAAAAAGAAGTAGCACAACCTTTACCAATTAGAATACTTCAACATGACAAAGCATAGTTATTAACAGCTAGCTATATCCATTGTTCGAATTTAGCAGTTTCCCCCAGAGACATGAGGATCCCTTCTTTCGAGCCAGTTAGCACAGAAGTCAAAGATGCTTCGGTAGCCTTTTGACACTTCCAGAGAGTGATCCAGACAGACACCTGTCTCCTGATTCTCATTCAACAACTTCAGAGAAAGCTCCACCCCCCCCCCCCCCCCCCCCCCGCCAGGCAGTAGAACCTCAGAGAAAAAGGTTTATTTCTTGACAGATTCCAATCTCCACTTCAGACAAAAGATACAGAGAAAACAACTTCTCTCGAAAAATCTCAAATGCAGACTGCCTTGAGTTCTCTGTCAAAGTCTACGTGTACCCAGTCATATGGCCATACCTGTCAATCAACTTAATCAAGCCCCACTCTGACATATCCCAGGAGAAAACACAAAACAACCCTGCATTAGTTCAGATCAAAACAAACATTGCATCAATTAAGATCAATTATGTTGCTGCAGTAACAATACAGTGCTGCGGGACCCAGACAAAATGGTTCCGATAAAATGAGCAAGTAAACGCATTCAGCACAGAAACACGACTAAAATACATTTCTTAAAGGCACAGCATCAGCACACTACAAAGAATATACAGCACAGAAACAGAGCATTCGGCCCATCCAACCTACCCCATCATTTATGTTGCACTCAAATGTCAAGGGAGGGCTGGTGCAGCTGGCTATCTTGGTCTGATTGGAGAACGCGCTCTCACTCTGTGCAGTATCTCTCCCTTTCTCCATCTCTCTGTTTCGCCGCTCCTACACAGCAACTCACAGGGTCCTTGCTCACAGACCGTAATCTCCCAGTTCCCCAAGTTTTGCAATTCTCTCCCTGGTTTTAACTTCATGTCTGGCTCGCCTTTTCATAGAATCAGACAATCCCTACAGTGCAGAAGGAGGCCATTCGACCCATCGAGCCGGCACCGACAAGAATCCCACCCAGGCCCTATCCCCGTAAACCCCATGTATTTATCCTGCTAATCCCCCTGACACTAAGGGGCAATTTAGCATGGCCAATCCACCTAACCTGCACATCTTTGGACACTAAGGGGCAATTTAGCATGGCCAATCCACCTAACCTGCATGTCTTTGGACACTAAGGGGCAATTTAGCATGGCCAATCCACCTAACCTGCACATCTTTGGACACTAAGGGGCAATTTAGCATGGCCAATCCACCTAACCTGCATGTCTTTGGACACTAAGGGGCAATTTAGCATGGCCAATCCACCCAACCCGCACATCTTTGGACACTAAGGGGCAATTTAGCATGGCCAATCCACCTAACCTGCACATCTTTGGACACTAAGGGGCAATTTAACATGGCCAATCCACCTAACCCGCACATCTTTGGAGTGTGGGAGGAAACTAGAGTGCCCAGAGGAAACCCACACAGACATGTGCAAACTCCACACAGACAGTCACTCGAGGTTAGAATCGAACCCGGGTCCCTGGAGCTGTGAGGCAGCAGTGCTAATCATTGTGCCACCGTGCCGCCCTGACCGCCCTGGGTCTGACGGTTGCTGGTTCAAGTCCCACCAGGGAACATGTGTACAAAATCTAACCTGACGCTCCCAGTGCAGTACAGAGGAAGGGCCAGTAGACATCGAACCACCAGAATATCCTACTTTGCAGTGATAAGCACTGTCATTTCTCCCTTTCTCTCTCTATCTCTCCCTATCAGGTGGACAAGAAAGATCTCCCATGGCACTATTGGGAAAAGTTCCCTGCAATTTCCATGATTTGATTTGATTTGATTTATTATTGTCACATGTATTAACATACAGTGAAAAGTATTGTTTCTTGCGCGCTATACAGACAAAGCATACCATTCATAGAGAAGGAAAGGAGAGAGTGCAGAATGTAGTGTTACAGTCATAGCTAGGGTGTAGAGAAAGATCAACTTAATGCGAGGCAAGTCCATTCAAAGGTCTGACAGCAGCAGGGAAGAAGCTGTTCTTGAGTCGGTTGGTATGCGATCTCAGACTTTTGTATCTTTTTCCCGACGGAAGAAGGTGGAAGAGAGAATGTCCGGGGTGCGTGATGTCCTTAATTAAGCTGGCTGCTTTGCCGAGGCAGCGGGAAGCGTAGACAGAGTCAATGGATGGGAGGCTGGTTTGCGTGACGGACTGGGCTACGTTCACGACCTTTTTTAGACACCATGGTGTCTCAGCCAATAGTTGCCCCTCAGCTAACAGATCAAAACGGATGATCAGATCATAAGCATGCTGCTGTTGCTGAGATCCTGCTGTGTACAAATTCATCCCAAACATGTCTAACACTAGGGGACGTGCACTTAGGTGAGAGGGGGAATGTTCAAAGGAAGTGTGAGGGGTAAATGTTTTACACAGAGAGTCTGGGACGTTGCCAGGGGTGGTGGTGGAGGCAGATATGCAAGGAATGGAGAGATATGGACCAAGGGCAGGCAGAGGGATTAATTTAATTTGGAGTCATGTTCGGCATGACATTGTGGGCCGAAGGGCCTGTTACTTGCACTGAACATTCCTACAATCTCCAATATTTCCTACACAAAACAGAAAATGCTGGAAAATCTCAGCAGGTCTTACAGCATGTGTGGGGAGACGATAGAGACAATGTTTGGAGTCTGGGTAACCCTTCGAATGGTCATCCAGGCTGGAAATGTTGGCTCTGTTCTCTCTCTCCACAGATGCTGTCAGACCTGCTGAGATTTTCCAGCATTTTCTGTTTTTGTTTCGGATTCCAGCGTCCGACAGCATTTTGCTTCTCTCCAAGATTTCCGACGCTGGAGCCAGAACGGCACTGGAAAGCCCATCCTGAGGTGCCCAGGGGAGGCAATGGCCTAGTGGTATTATCGCTAGACTATCAACCCAGAAACTCAGCTAATGTTCTGGGGACCCGGGTTCGAATCCCGCCACGGCTGATGGTGGAATTTGAATTCAGTTAAAAATATCTGGAATTAAGACCATAAGACCATAAGACATAGGAGCGGAAGTAAGGCCATTCGGCCCATCGAGTCCACTCCACCATTCAATCATGGTTGATTTCAACTCCATTTACCCGCTCTCTCCCCATAGCCCTTAATTCCTCGAGAAATCAAGAATTTATCAATTTATTAAGAATCTACTGATGACCATGAAACCATTGTCGGAAAAACCCATCTGGTTCTCTTTAGGAAAGGAAATCTGCCGTCCTTATCTAGTCTGGCCTACATGTGACTCCAGAGCCACAGCAATGTGGTTGACTCTCAACTGCCCTCGGGCAACTAGGGATGGGCAATAAATGCTGGCCCGGCCAGTGACACCCATGTCCCACAAATGAATAAAGAACAGAAAAAATGAATGATGTATGTCTTTCCATCTATTCAGTCAGCGTCCAAAGCAACTGCAAATGTTAGTGTGCCAACCAATCTCAATTGGCCTTCACAGCTGGGCATCTGAAAGCCTGCTGACAACAAGTAGTTTATTAACAAATTGGCTCCAGGGCTGAATCTCTACACATGTGGTTTTCCATCGAGTGGCTCTCCCCAACCGCTCACCCCCTCTGTACCACCAGTGGTTTTGGACCATTGTTCGCTGTGAATTGCGATGGCAAATGTTGACGAAACAGATGGTATTGTGGTCACAGAGTCAGGGTGACTGTTTCCCACCTCGGATCTGAAGGGACTCGTGCAGTGGTGGGAAGCAGAGCAAACTCCCGCCAACACTGCGCGCGCCACCCCTGGCTCAAACCACATCGTTCGGCTGGGTTGAATGGCAAATGTTCCAAATCTCAGGCAGAGAGAGAGAGAGAGGGGGAGAGGAGAAAACAACTTCCAGAACATCTCCTTCACCAGCCACAGAGGTCTTTGAAAAGGCCTCCGTCTCCGAGGTGGTTTTAATAACACACAGGTATCCATAAAACAGATAAGAGTATGAACTAAACACTGTGATCAATAAACACACTGACACTGCAAAACTGCGGTGTCAGGGTAAGAAAGTCACCGTGCCCTCTCCACACCCCTCTGCACACACGCGGGGTTACTATATACAGGAGAGGTTATTATACACGGGGGGGGGGGGGGGGGTGGTATTAGACACAGGGGCGGTTGTTATACACAGTGGGGCTTTTTGTACTATACATGGGGGGGTTATTATATGTGGGGGATTATTATACACGGGGGGGTTATTATACACAGGGGTGGTTATTATACTATACACGGGGGGTTATTATACACGGGGGTTATTATACACTGGGGGATTATTATACACGGGGGGGGTTATTATACACAGGGGTGGTTATTATACTATACACGGGGGGTTATTATATATGGGGGTTATTATACACGGGGGGGGTTATTATACACGGGGGGGGTTATTATACACGGGGGGTGTTACTATACACAGTGGGGGTTATCATACACAGGGGGGTTATTATACACGGGGGGTTATTATAACAGGCGGGTTACTATACACAGTGGGGGTCATTATACACAGGGGAGGTTATGATACACAGGGAGGTTATGATATGGAGGGTATTATACACAAGGGGGGTGTTTTATACGGCGGGGGGGAGTTATTTTAAACCCGGGGATGTTATTTTAAATGGGCGGAGTTAATTTAAATGGGGGAGGTTATATCAAACAAGGGTATTTTAAAACAGGGGGTATTTCAAATGGGGGTATTTTAAACGAGGGAGGTTATTTTAAACATAGGGCAATTATTTCAAACAGGAGGGGAGTTATATTAAATGGGGGGTATGTTAAATGGGAGTAATTATCTTAAACAGTGGGGAGTTATTTTAAATGGGTGCATTATAAATGGGGGTTATTATAAATGGGGGTTTATTTTAAGCAGTGGAGGGGATATTATTTTTGATGATTTCCACGTTATTGTGTCACATTAACCTCCGCAGCTGTGGAACTATTTAATATTAAATGTAATTCGGGCTTTATCAACATACTTTTACCTTCCTTACCAAACTTTTTTTTAATCCTTCCAACTCAGTTTCCTCTCCGGTGTTTTTTTTCCCTCCTTTCCCCCTATCCCTCCTTCTCTTCTCCTCCACTGTGCTGGCCCTTTGTTGAGGTGTAATCCGAGTGTGTGGCGGAGAGACCACCCTCCCCCTCCCCCTCCTGCTCCCCCACCCGCTCCGCACTGTTATCCCAGTCAATGAGCCTTGTTGATAAAGATTAAGAGCCTGCGGGGTCAGGGGTCGAAAGGCTAAGAGTCTGGGTCACGACCCTAACAACTGGTCTAATTGCCAGGCCACGTGCCTGACTGACTGCTGTGCTCCGAGGTGGGTAGGGGGTGGGGGTGGGGGGAGGGGAGGGGGGGGGGGTTGGTGTTTAGGAAGGCACTCACTGCCAAACGCCTTCTCCGTGTTGGCCTCTTGTCTCTCAGTCGCGTCAGATCAGGTGTCAAGTTAAGACCTCTCAGACTGCACTTCCCCAAATCACGCCCCCCACCCCCCCCCACCACCACCACCACCAACCCCCTCCCCCCCACCACTCCCTCACTAGCCCCCCCCCCCCTTTCCACCCTCTTCCTCAACAAACCTTTAACCCTTTAACTCCCTCAGTATCTTTTCAACACCTTTCCCTTTCTCACATATTCATTCATTCCCCGTCGTTGATTTTCACCCACGCTCTCCCTCAACTTTGCCTGCCCGTCTGTACGTTTAGGTTACCACGGTGGGCAGCACGGTGGCACAGTGGTTAGCACCGCTGCCTCACAATGCCAGGGACCCGGGTTCAATTCCAGCCTCGGGACACTGTCTGTTTGCACATTCTCCCGTGTCTGCGTGGGTTTCCTCCGGGTGCTCCGGTTTCCTCCCACACTCCAAAGATGTGCGGGTTAGATGGATCGGCCATGCTAAATTGCCCCTTAGTGTCCAAAGATGTATAGCTCAGGTGGATTGGCCATGTTAAATTGCCCCTTAGTGTCCAAAGATGTATAGCTTAGGTGGATTGGCCATGTTAAATTGCCCCTGAGTGTCCAAAGATATGTAGCTTAGGTGGATTGGCCATGCCAAATTGTCCCTTAGTGTCCAAAGATGTGCAGGTTTGGTGGATTGGCCATGCTAAATTGCCCCTTAGTGTCCAAAGGTATGTAGCTTAGGTGGATTGGCCATGCTAAATTGTCCCTTAGTGTCCAAAGATGTGCAGGTTAGGTGGATTGGCCATGCTATATTGACCCTAGTGTCAGGGGGATTAGCTCGGGTAAATGCGTAGGGTTACAGGAATAGGGAATAGAAAGTCCGTGGCTGTGTGGGTTTCCTCCGGGTGCTCCGGTTTCTTCTCACACTCCAAAGATGTGCAGGTTAGATGCATTGGCCCAATGCTAAGTTACCCTTTGGTGTCCCAGGATGCATAGATTAGTGTGGTAAATATGTGGGGTTACGGGAATAGGGCCTGGGTGGGATTGTTGTCGGTGCTGACTCGATGGGCCGCATGGCCTCCTTCTGCACTGTCGGGGGATTCTATGATTTCTATGAACCGATGGCCATGAAACCATTGTCGGGGGGGAAAAAGAAAACAACCATTAGAAAGGCGAAGTCAGTTGATGCCGACTTAAGACATTCGCAAAGGGTTAAGAAGGGGAAGCGGTATAACTGTAGTCCGACAGGGACAGGGGTGAAAATTCGGCATGTAAAACTTTGTGACAGGAGTTGAGCAGGGCAAGAGAGAAACGTTTGGGTTTTCGTAACTGGTTTGTGTTTTTTTTTTCCAAAAAAAGACAAAGATCCGGTCTATTTAGGGGAACGAAACAAAGGGGACATTGTCTGTTTTAAAGTCAGCGGTGTCTTTTGTTGCGTATACTCTGTCTTTTGTGTTACCGATATTGTGCTATATTAAACCCCCGGTCTCCCTTTCAATCACCCTTTTCTTTTGGCTGACCCAGTCAGCAATCATGTGGACTTTGCAACTCTTCTAGAACTTTCTGTGAGGTTGGACCCTGGCGCCCGTCCAACTCATCTGCAACCCGGCCACCTTCTGCTCTGCCTCGCATCTCAGGCACCCCCTCCCCCGTCACTGCCAACCCTTGCCAATGTACCAATCGCACTGCGTTAAGTTTTTTTTTCCTCGGAGGAGTTGAGGCGGGGTCGTCGGTGGGGGGAGGGGGGGGGGGGTAATAAACGGTGATTTGTTTATTCCAATTTGAATTTTCTACCCCCATTACTCACGCACCCCCCCCCCCTCACCCCCCGTCACCTCCGCCTCCCACCCCAGCTTTCTCATCCAGGCTCCTAGGCCGTGGATCCCAATGATCACCCTTTGTGGTGGGCATGGAGGGCATTAACTACCCATTCAAGCTTGGGCCTTGTATCCTTGTCTCTGAAAACAACTTTCCTAAAAATCGCACCTTCAATACGGTGGCAATTCACCTCAAAGCAGCTCATGTTGGGGAGGGGGGGGGTAGGGGTGGGGACAGAATTTGATACCAAGGTACCCATGCAAGAGAGGGGTGCAGAGGAGATTCACCAAGAATGGAACATTTAAGTTACGAAGAGAGGTTGGATAGGATTGGGTCATTTTCGTTGGAGCAGAGAAGACTGAGGGGCGACCTGATCGTGGTGCACAAGATTATGAGGTGTCCTAAGAAGTCTCACAACACCAGGTTAAAGTCCGACAGGTTTATTTGGAATCACGAGCTTTCGGAGTGCCGATGAAGGAGCAGCGCTCCGAAAGCTCGTGATTCCAAATAAATCTGTTGGACTTTAACCTGGTGTTGTGAGACTTCTTACTGTGCCCACCCCAGTCCAATGCCGGCATCTCCAACTCAAGATTATGAGGGGCATGGACAGGGTGGATAGGGAGCAGCTGTTCCTCTTAGTTGAAGGGTCAGTCACGAGGGGACACAAGTTCAAGGTGAGGGGCAGGAGTTTAGGGAGGATGTGAGGGAAAACTTTTTTACCCAGAAGGTGGTGACGGTCTGGAATGTGCTGCCTGGGAGGGTGGTGGAGGCGGGTTGACTCACATCCTTTAAAAAGTACCTGGATCAGTACTTGGCATGCCATAACATTCAGGGTTATGGGGCAAGTGCTGGCAGATGGGATTGGGTGGGAGTTCAGGTGTGTCAGTGCAGACTTGATGAGCCGAAGGGCTTCTTCTGCCCTGTGTGATTCTATAATTCTATAAAAGAATCAGAGAAGCATATAATGCAGGAGAGGCCCTTTGGTACAGTGGTTAGCACTGCTGCTTCACAGTGCCAGGGACCCGGGTTCGATTCCTGACTTGGGTGACTGTCTGTGCGGAGTCTGCACGTTCTCCCCGTGTCTGCGTGGGTTTCCTCCGGGTGCTCCAGTTTCCTCCCACACTCCAAAGATGTGCGGGTTAGGTTGATGTTAGTGTCAGGGGATTAGCTAGGATAAATATGTGGGGTTACGGGGATAGGGTAGAGTTGGTGTCGGTGCAGGCTCGATGGGCCAAATGGCCTCCTTCTGTACTGTAGGGATTCTATGAGATTAGGACAGGTGACCAAAGCTTGGTCAAAGAGGCAAGGTTTAAGGAGGATTTAAGAAGGAGGAGGGCGAGGCGGAGATGTGTACTCAAGGGACTCCATCGTTCAGGCAGCTGAAGGCGCGGCCACCAGTGATGGAGCGATGCAGGTTTAGGGTGTGAAAGAGGCCCCAAGCGGAGGAGCGCGGAGAAGCACGCACCCTCCAGCAGGGGTCAGCAGACACTAGCCAGGAACAAGAACCCAGGCTCTGCTCCCTGACCTGGGGCCTACAGATCAACTGTCGCTGGCTCTTTCGACTAGCTCAGCTGAGAGAAAGCAGGGAGCCTCCATCGGGCCTTCCTGATGTGTGTTGGAAAGCACCAGCTGTCCTTGTTCTCCTGCTGTGGGACACCTGGCCACCTACTCAAAACTGCCCAACTCCCTGGTAAATCCCGCACAGACTGCTCCCCTCAACTTTGCCACTGCCCCACTCTATCCAGTTGCTGGAAGCAACGGGGTACACACTATTTCCCTTTGTTTGAACATATACATGGCCTGCGTGTTCCTCCCCAATGGGGTACTCGACTTAATCAACCCTCGTTATTCCATTTCCCGATTGTTACTTGATTAGATGTGTCTCACTCTCAGTTACTGGGCCTTATTGTGTCCCTTCCTGCGAGGAAATGCATTTTGGAAAGTCCAATACAGATCTCCAAAAATATACAATAAATGGTTGAACCCATAAGCATATTGATAGGCAGAGGGATCTGGGTGTACAGGTACACAGATCACCGAAAGTGGCAACTCAGGTGGAGAAGGTAGTCAAGAAGGCATACGGTATGCTTGCCTTCATCGGCCGGGGCATTGAGTTTAAAAATTGGCAAGTCATGTTGCAACTTTACAGAACCTTAGTTAGGGCTCACTTGGAATATAGTGTTCAATTCTGGTCACCACACTACCAAACCAGCCTCCCATCCGTTGACTTTGTCTACACTCCCACTGCCTCGGCAAAGCAGACAGCATAATTAAGGACCCCACGCACCCCAGACATTCTCTCTTCCACCTTCTTCCATCGGGAAAAAGATACAAAAGTCTGAGGTACCAACCGACTCAAGAACAGCTTCTTCCCTGCTGCCATCAGACTTTTGAATGGGCCTACCTCGCAATAAGATGATCTTTCTCTACACCCTAGCTATGACTGTAACACTACATTCTGCACTCTCTCCTTTCCTCCTCTATGAATGGTATGCTTTGTCTGTATAGCGCGCAAGAAACAATACTTTTCACCAATACATGTGACAATAATAAATTAAATCAAATCAAATCAAATCAGAAGGATCTGGAGGTTTTGGAGAGGGTGCAGAAAAGATTTACCAGGATGTTGCCTGGTATGGAGGGCATTAGCTATGAGGAGAGGTTGGAGAAACTTGGTTTGTTCTCACTGGAGCGACAGAGGTTGAGGTGCAGCCTGATAGAAGTCTACAAGATTATGAGGGGCATGGACAGAGTGGATAGTCGGAAGCTTTTTCCCAGGGTGGAAGAGTCAATGACTAGGGGGCATAGGTTTAAGATGCGAGGGGCAAGGTTTAAAGGAGATGTACGAGGCAAGTTTTTTCCACAGAGGGTGGTGGGTGCCTGGAACTCGTTGCCGGGGGAAGTAGTGGAAGCAGATGCGATAGTGACTTTTAAGGGGCGTCTTGACAAATACATGAATAGGATGGGAATGGAGGGATATGGTCCCCGGAAGGGTAGAGAAATTTAGTCCAGTCAGGCAGCATGGTCGGTGCAGGCTTGGAGGGCCGAAGGGCCTGTTCCTGTGCTGTAATTTTCCTTGTTCTTTTTGTTTCGTTCCCCGGGCCTAAAATAGGTGCGACCAGGAAAAGCTTTGTGCATTATCTTCCCGTGCCCAAAGAGTGACAGAGAAACATCCAAACTGAAATTGAGCAAGGCCCTTTCTCAGGCAGCACTGATCGCCACCTAAAGCAGGCATTAGGACCCAAACATAAGTACGCGAGGGAAGGGCCGAGCGGTCTGAGCTGGCCTGGGATAAGCGGGGCAAGAATCGGGCCTACCCCGCTCGGACACCAGTGCCTCCTTACTGCGGCCGCCAGGACAGGTCACGTGGTAAAATATTACCCCACTGAGAGTCACATGGTATAGTGTCACTCCATTGTGAGTCACATGGTACAAATGGGGACCTCTGGAGAAGGCCAAGATAGATCATCCACTCGGCACTTCTGGCTGAAGATTGCTGCGAATGTTTCAGCCTTATCTTTTGCACTGATGTGCTGGGCTCCTCCACCATTGAGGTTGGGGATATTTGTGGAGCTCAACTTGTCCACGCCGCCTTTTTGTTTTCAAACCCCTAAGCTAGTCCCAATTGCCTGCGTTTGGCCCATCTCCCTCTATACCCATCTTATCCGTGTAACTGTCTAAATGCTTTTTAAAAGACAAAATTGTACCCGGGTTGAACCAGAGTGGATCCCCTGGCTTGGTGGTGATGTTAAAGTGGAGGATATGCCGGGCCATGAGGTTACAGATTGGGGTTGAGTTCAACTCTGCTGCTGCTGAAGGTCCCCAGCGCCTCGTGGTTAGAATCATACAATTCCTACGGCGCAGAAGGAGGCCACTCGGCCCATCGGGTCTGCAGCGACCACAATTCCCCCCCCCAGGCCCTATTCCCGTCTCCCCACACATTTACCCTGCTAGTCCCCCTGACACTAGGGGCAATTTAGCATGGCCAATCCACCTAACCCGCACATCTTTGGACAGTGGGAGGAAACCGGAGCACCCGGAGGAAACCCACGCAGACACGGGGAGAATGTGCAGACTCCACACGGACAGTGACCCGAGCCGGGAATTGAACCCAGGTCCCTGGCGCTGTGAGGCAGCAGTGCAGACCACTGCGCCACCGTGCCACCCCAGTCTTGAGCGACTTGAAGTCTATCCTATTTAGCACGGTGGTAGCGCCACACAATGGAGGGTATCCTCAGTGTGCGGTGATCACTCCTCCCGATACTGTTATGGACAGATCCATCTGCGGCAAGGCAGGTTGGTGAGGATGATGTCAAGTATGTTTTTCCCCCTTGTCGGTTCCCTCACCACCTGCCTCAGTCCCAGACAAGCGGCGATGTCCTTTAGGAGCCAGCCAGCTCAGTCTGTGGCCTTACTACTGACCCACTCTTGGCGATGGACATTGAAGTTCCCCCCTACCCAAAGTACATTCTGTGCCCTTACACACCACCCTCACTCCTTCCTCCAAGTGGTGTTCAACATGGAGGAGTACTGATTCATCAGCTGAGGGAGGAACGGTACTTGGTAACCAGCCGGAGGTTCCCTTGCCCATACTCGACCTGGTGCCCTGGGACTTCACGGGGTCAAGAGTTGTGTCCAGGGAAAATCCCTCCTGACTGTTTACCACCGTGCCACCCAGCACCTCTGACAGGGATGGTAATGGTGGTGTCTGGGGTGTTATCTGTAAGGTACGATTCCGTGAGAATGATTATGTCAGGCTGTTGCTTGACTAGTCTGTGAGGCAGCTCCCCCAATTTTGACACAAGTTCCCAGATGTTCGTAAGGAGGACTTTGCAGGGTGAAAGTTGGGTTTGCCACTGCCGTTTTTGGTGCTGAGGTCAATGTCAGGTGGTCCATCCAGCTTCATTCCTTTTAGATTTTTTAGAATGTGTATGTGTGAGCATGCGTGTGTGCCTGTGTACATCTGTGTGCAAGTGTGTGCATGTATGCATCTGTGTGCATGTGTAACCATCTGTGTGTGCATGTACGCATGTGTCTGCATGTGTGTGCATGCTAGCATGTGTGTTTGTGTGTGTGAGCATGCATGTATGTGTATGTTTGTGTGTGAGCATGTGTGTGCACATGTCTGCCTGTGTATGCATGTGTGTGCTTGTGTGTATGCAAATGTGTGTGTGCATGTGTGTGTGAGCATGCATGTGTGTGCATGTGTTTGTGTGAGCATGTGTGTGCACGTGTGTGCATGTGTGTGTGCATGTGTGTGCATGTGTGTGTGCATGTGTGTGTGCATGTGTGTGCATGTGTGAGCATGTGTGCACATGTGTGTGTGCATGTGTGAGCATGTGTGCACATGTGTGCGTGCATGTGTGTTCATGTGTGTGAGCATGTGTGTGCATGTGTGTGAGCATGTGTGTGAGCATGTGTGTGTGTGTGCACGTGTGTGATTACCTGTACCCAGATTATGCTTCCTTGGAGAATTTGGCTTAACGTTCGGCGAATGTGGCCTTTCTCATCGAGCACACCTTCATATCAACCACTGCCCTCTCCCCAGGAAATGCCTTCATTCACTCATCGCCCCCCCCAGATCCCGCCTCCCCCTTCCCTTCACTGAGCCCCTGCCAGTAAGGATAAGAGAGAACGTCAGCAGAGTTACCACAATGCTGGCATCTTGCACAGGGATAGAAATCAGGTTACATTTCCTGGTTTAGATATCGCTCCAGTAAGAGTTTAATTAAAAAGTACTTAACTTCGCATTGGTTCAATGCACCATGCACTCTGACACTGAACAGAGAGGTGCCAGCTCTCACCCCGACCTCTGCTCACTCACCCCCATTGGCTCCGGGTGTAGCAATGGTTCCAGTTTAAAATTCCTTTCCTTGTGTTCAAATCCCTCCATGGCCTTGCCCCCCCCAAACCCCCCCCTCAACTCGTGCCTTCCCCAGCTACCTCCTTCTCTAACTCTACGCCCGGCCAAAATCTCTGTGTGTTTTCCACTTCTGACCTCCTGCGTATCCCTGACTTTTATTACAACATTGGTCAGGTTGCCTTCAACTGCCTGGAGTCCTGGACTTCCCACTAACCCCCCACTCCATCCCCCACCCCCCCCCACCCCCCCCACCCCCCCCCCCCGCCCCCCACCCTCTCTCTCCCTCTCTCTCTCTCTTTTTCTCTCCCTCTCTCTTTCTCTCCATCTCCCTCCCTCTACCCCTCTCTCCCTCTCTGTCCCTCTTTCTCTCTCCCTACCTCTCTCTCCCTCTACCTCTCCCTCTCTCTCTCCCCTCTCTCTCTCTCTCTCTCTCCCCCTCTCCCTGTCTCTCCCTCTCTCTCTCTCCCTCTTTCTCTCTCCCTCTTTCTCTCTCGCTCTCCCTCACTCTCTCCCTCACTCTCTCTCCCTCCCTCTCTCTCCCTCTCTCCCCCTCTCTCTCCTTCTCTCACCCCCCCCTCTCTCTCTCCCTCTCTCCCCCCTGTCTCTCTCTCTCCTTCTCCCCATGTCTCTCTCTCTCCCTCTCTCTCCCTCTCTCCCTCTCTCCCTCTTTCTCTCTCCCTCTTTCTCTCTCCCTCTCTCTCCATCTCTCTGTCTCCCCTCTCTCTTTCTCCCGCTCTCTCCCCCTCCATCCCTCTTCCCCTCTCCCCCTCCCCCCTCTCTCTCTCCCGCTCTCCCTCTCCCTCTCTCTCCCTCTCTCTCTCCCTCTCCCTCCCTCTCTTTCTCACTCCCTTTGGGAAGCACTGTAAAAACCTATCACTTCCACTGGCCTTTTGGTCATTTCTCCGAATCTCTCAGTACACGATTGGGTGTCAAGTCTTGTTTAAGAGGTGGTGGTGATGTCACTAGATGAGTAATCCAGGCCAGTGCCCTGGGGACCAGGGTTCAAATCCCACCACGGCACACGGTGGAATTGAAATTGAGGAAATAGAAGGCAGAAGGAGGCCGTTCAGCCCATCGGGTCTGGACCAACCACAATCCAACCCAGGCCCTATCCCCATAACCCCATGCATTTACCCTGTGAGTCCCCCTGACACTAATAGGCAATTTAGCATCGTCAATCCACCTAACCCACACATCTTTGGAGTGTGGGAGGAAACCGGAGCACCCGGAGGAAACCCACGCAGACACGGAGAGAATGTGCAAACCCCCACACAGACAATGGCCCAAGCCGGGAGTCGAACCTGGGTCCCTGGCGCTGTGAGGCAGCAGTGCTAGGTGTGATATACCCAACAATATCCATGTGGTGTGATATACCATGCAATATACACTAGGTGTGACATACCCTACAGTATGCATTAGGTATGATATATGCCACAATATACATTAGATATGATATACCCTAAAATATGCATTACGTGTAATATACCCTACAATATACATGTGGTGTGATATAACCTGCAATATACATTACGTGTGACATACCTTATAGTATGCATTAGGTATGATATACCCTACAATATACATTATAGGTGATATACCCTCCAATATACATGTGATGTGATATACCCTGCAATACGCATTAGGTGTTCTGATCCCCTCCAATATACATTCGATGTAATATACCCGCCAGTACACATGTGGTGTGATACGCCCCATAATATATCCTACAATACGTCCTATAATGTATCCTGCAAGGGAGCACAATGACTGGGGTCACTAGGCTGCTCCCTGAAAGAAGGAGGCTGTCCTACATGGAGTGATTAAGTAGGCTGGGCCTATATTGCCAGATGTTTAGAATAATGAGAGGTGATCTCATTGAAGCACGTATAAGGCCGGATTCTCCAGTCCCGCTGCATCGCTAGTCACCCATGAAACTGAGTGTTTTGCTCGGCCGTTCAGAGGGCAGTAGAGAGTCAACCACATTGCTGTGGCCCTGAAGTCACATGTAGGCCAGACCGGGTAAGGACGGCAGATTTCCTTCCCGAAAGGAACATTAGTGAACCAGATGGGTTTTTCTGACAATGTTTCATGGTCATCAGCAGATTCTTAATTCCAGATTTTTTTTATTGAATTCAAATTCCACCATCTGCCAGGATTCGAACCCGGGTCCCCAGAACATTAGTTGAGTTTCTGGATTAATAGGCCATTGCCACCCGAGATGGGAGAACATTGTTCCATTGCCTGTGGAATCTGGATCGCAGGGACACAGTCTCAGGATAAGGCATCGGCCATTTAGGACGAAGATGAGGAGGAATCTCTTCATCTGAAGGACTCTGCCGTTGGAATTCTCCTCAACAGAGATGCTCAGCTGGAGAGTATATTCAAGACGGAGGTCGGCAGAATTTTGGAAATTAAAGGATATGGAGATATGGCTCCTGCTCTGCCCAAAGACCGCAAGAAACTACGAAGGGTTGTGAATGTAGCCCAGTCCATCACGCAAACCAGCCTCCCATCCATTGACACTGTCTACACTTCCCGCTGCCTCGGGAAAGCAGCCAGCATAATCAAGAACCCCACGCACCCCAGACATTCTTGGAGGGCTTGGAGGGCTGAAGGGCCTGTTCCTGTGCTGTATTCTCTCTTCCACCTTCTTCCGTTGGGAAAAAGATACAAAAGTCTGAGGTCACGTCCCAAACGATTCAAGAACAGCTTCTTCCCTGCTGCCATCAGACTTTTGAATGGACCTACCTTGTATTAAGTTGATCTTTCTCTACACCCTAGCTATGACTGTAACACTACATTCTGCACTCTCTCCTTTTCTTCTCCCCTATGTACTCTATGAATGGTATGCATCGTCTGTATAGTGCGCAAGAAACAATACTTTTCACTGCATCCCAATATATGTGACAATAATAAATCAAATCTTATGGATCAGCAGTTCAGACCTGATGGGCTGAATGGCCTATTTCAGCTCCGGCCTCTCCTGTTGCAGATATTTAAAGTATAAAGTTTTTTAAGTTTATTCATTAGCGTCACAAGTTGGCTTATATTAACACTGCAATGAAGTTACTGTGAAAATCCCCTAGTTGCCACACTCCGGTGCCTGTTTGGGTAACACTGAGAGAGAATTTAGCACGGCCAATGCACGTCTTTCGGACTGTGGGAGGAAACCGGAGCACCCGGAGGAAACCCACGGAGACAATTCATAGAATTATAGAATCGTACAGTGCAGAAGGAGGCCATTTGGCCCATCGAGCCTGCACCCACGCAATGTCACCCAGGCCCTATCCCCGTAACCCCACGTATTTACTCTGCTAATCCTCCTGACACGAAGGGGCAATTTAGCATGGCCTAACCTGTACATCTTTGGACTGTGGGAGGAAACCGGAGCACCCGGAGGAAACCCACACAGACATATAAGGAGAGGCTGGATAGACTGGGACTTTTTTCTCTGGAGCGTAGGAGGCTGAGGGGTGACCTTATAGAGGTCTATAAAATAATGAGGGGCACAGATCAGCTAGATAGTCAATATCTTTTCCCAAAGGTAGGGGAGTCTAAAACTAGAGGGCATATGTTTAAGGTGAGAGGGGAGAGATACAAAAGTGTCCAGGGGGGCAATTTTTTCACACAGAGGGTGGTGAGTGTCTGGAACGAGCTGCCAGAGGTAATAGTAGAGGCGGGTACAATTTTGTCTTTTAAAAAGCATTTAGATAGTTACATGGGTATGATGGGTATAGAGGGATATGGGCCAAATGCAGGCAATTGGGATGAGCTGAGGGGTTTAAAAATAAGGGCAGCATGGACAAGTTGGGCCGAAGGGCCTGTTTCCATGCTGTAAACCTCTATGACGCTATGACATGGAGAGGACGTGCAGACTCCACACAGACAGTGACCCAAGCCGGGAATCGAACCCGGGTCACTGGCACTGTGAGGCAGCAGTGCTAACCCACTGTGCCACCGTGCAGAAGAGGGTCCTACTTCTCTCGCCACTGTCTCACCACGACTCGCCTGTTCAAGTGGCGGAGCAGGGTCGGATGTTGAGATTGTCCTATCAGTGGAGACAAAATGCTCGATGGTTAAAAGACTGAGGGAGCCGAGAGCCCCAGGAAGTGGAGTTACAGAGGAACACAGGCTTGAGTGTGCTCTGAGGGTGTTGCCCACACTGGGGTCCAGCCAGTGTCGATAAACCACTCAGGGTTAAAAAAACATGTCCACATCAGCGAAACAAGATTTACACAGAGTTCATATTCCTACAGGAAGTTTCTGCGCTATCAAAGAGCCCTTTTCATTCCACATCTATTTTTTTTTGTTTGGTTTTGGTGGGGAGTTTTTTTTCAGTACATAAACAGTTCAAAATGTGTAAAAATATGGAAATATTTTAAAAGCCATTCTGTCGTTTTGTTAAATTGCTTACAGATGTTGACGTTCTTCGCTGCCACCTCTGTCCATGTGGTCAGGGAGGGGGCGTTTCCACGGTAATGGCGATGTCAAAACATGTCGCCCGTCTCTGGAGCCAATCGGGAATGGCTCCCTCTGAGGTTGACGTACCTCCTGGCCCAATGGGATGTCCTTATCTATTTAAAGTGGACTCGCTCGATCGATTGGCGTGCAGGTCAGAAGGGCATTGATAACGCGCTCATGGTGCCTTGGATCTACTGCAAGTTCGGAACGGCACTCTGGCATTTTAAGTCACGCACCAATCTTCACAGGGGTTTTACCAGGTATCAGAGGCCTGTTTCCCTCATCACAGCTAATCCTGATCTCAAATACATGCCCCAACCAATCCCAACGCTGCCTGGCTCACCCTCAGTTAGCTACCTCTCCGAGCGCAGCTTTTTGGAACTTGCTCCCTCACGAGTCTGGACAACCTCATCCACCGTTACCTCCCTCACCACTCACTCTCAGTCATCCACCAAACCGTACCCCTTTGGCCCATTGGCAACAGGTTGCTTTCATGCCCCAGGGTCACCACAGTGAAAAGGCCCCAAGGAGCCTCACGATGGTATTTCTCAAACAGAATTCGCCCCACACACAAACTGATAATAGGAGAATGCCCAAAATCTGGGTCAAAGGGATATAGGTCTTCATAGAATCTCTACAGAGCAGAAAGAGGCCCATCAAGCCTGCACTGACAACAACCCCACGCAGGCCCTATCCCATAGCCCCACGTATATACCCTGCTAATCCCCCCTGACACTAAAGGGCACTATAGCATGGCCAATCCACCTAATCTGCACGTCTTTGGACACTAAGGGGCAATTTAGCATGGCCAATCCATCTAACCAGCACATCTTTGGACATTAAGGGGCAATTTAGCATGGCCAATCCACCTAACCTGCACACCTTTGGGCACTAAGGGGCAATTTAGCATGGCCAATCCACCTAACCTTCACATCTTTGGACACTAAGGGGCAACTAGCATGGCCAATCCGCCTAATCAGCACATCTTTGGACATTAAGGGGCAACTTAGCATGGCCAATCCACCTAACCTACACATCTTTGGACACCAAGGGGAAATTTAGCATGGCCAATCCACCTAACCTGCACATCCTTGGGCACTAAGGGGCAATTTAGCATGGCCAATCCACCGAACCAGCACATCTTTGGATATTAAGGGGCAATTTAGCATGGCCAATCCACTTAACCTGCACATCTTTGGGCACTAAGGGGCAATTTAGCATGGCCAATCCACCTAACCTGCACATCTTTGGACATTAAGGGGCAATTTAGCATGGCCAATCCACCTAACCTGCACATCTTTGGACATTAAGGGGCAATTTAGCATGGCCAATTCACCTAACCTGCACATCTTTGGACACTAAGGGGCAATTTAGCATGGCCAATCCACCTAACCTGCACATCTTTGGACATTAAGGGGCAATTTAACATGGCCAATTCACTTAACCTGCACACCTTTGGGCACTAAGGGGCAATTTAGCCTGGCCAATCCCCCTAACCTAAGCCTCTTGGGTCACTAAGGGACAATTTAGCATGGTCAATGCACCTAACCAGCACGTCTTTCGGACTGTGGAAGGAAACCGGAGCACCCGGAGGAAACTCACGCGGACACGGGGGGGAACATGCAAACTTTACACACAGGCAGTCACCCAAGACCAGAATCGAACCCGGGTCTCTGGCGCTGTGAGGTGGCAGTGCTACCCACTGTGCCAGCCAATGGGAGCATTGTCATTTAGTTTGAATTTGTGGATATATATTGTTCTTTAGTTGGCAATAAAGCCTTTTGTTGATTCAAACCATATCGAGTCGCCCTCGATCAAATGCACCGAGGGTGCGTTTTCACTTAGTTAGCCTGGTTGTTAATTAATTGTCACCAGGTCAAGTTAAATTCCAACTAGGATCATTAGATCTTGCACCTTCCACGTTATAATACCAGGCATCTCGTTGCTATATATATCTATCTGGTCCTGAGAAAAACCTTGCACAAGGTACAAGTATGAATGTTAGTGTTACCCTTCCTTGTGTTCTGTATTCCTTGGCACACCTGTTCAAACAAGGCGGCCCCCTCCACCACCCTCATCCCTGGAAGGTACCAACTTGCTGCTGAGGGGCAGTTGGACAGAGGCCTCCAAAGCCTCTGGTCACTCGCCACATGGCCTCGCAATGTGTAAACACGAGACGTTTGAACTAAAAACAAATTGAAGCTTCTATTCCACCGTCCCTGCCAATCCCACGTCTGACAAGAACCGGGTCTGCAAGTGGGGGGGGGGGATTCAAATCACGGTGGTGTCCCACACGGCGTACATCGTACCTTGTACAACGCACACCAGCATTCAAACTCCTGATTGCCAAGCAAGCCAGGCCAAGGGAGGCAAGATTTGGACCAGACTGTTCAAGTCCAGGAGGTTTCTGGGCCTCACGAGCAAATACTGAAATTCACTTGCTTCACTGATAGGCGACACGGCGGCCCAGTGGTTAGCACTGCTGCTTCACAGCGCCAGGGTCCCGGGTTCGATTCCCGGCTTGGGTCACTGTCTGTGTGGAGTCTGCACGTTCTCCCCGTGTCTGCGTGGGTTTCCTCCCACATTACGACGTTGTGCAGGTTAGGTGGATTGGCCATGCTAAGTTGACCCTAGCGTTCAAAGATGAGGGACATGTAGGCCTAGAAGGTAGGGATATGTTCGGCACAACTTGTGGGGCTGAAGGGCCTGTTTGTGCTGTAGTTTTTCTATGTTTCTATGACACCATGGTGACAGGCTCGGGGTTACTTGTCCACTGGCACCAACCCCCTCGCTGGCAAGATATTGGCAAAAGAGACAAACCTGACCGTGGAGGAAAGGGTGCAAGTAATCACCCGATTGCAGAACACACACCCACAAACACTCACTCAATCACACACACACTCGCGCACACACACACTCACACTTACAAACACTCACACACACTCACACACACTCACACACACACTCACAAACACACACACTCACACACACTCACTCACACACACACTCACACACACATACACTTACAAACACTCACACACACACTCACACACACATACACACTCACACACACAACCACACTCACACACACTCACACACACACTCACACACACTCACACACACACTCACACACATTCACTCACACACACTCACTCACACACACTCACACACACTCACACACACACACTCAAACACTCACACACTCACACACATACACACTCACACACACACACTCAAACACTCACACACACACACATACACACTCACACACACTCACACACTCACGCACTCATGCACTCACACACACACACGCACACACACACACACACGCACACTCACACACTCACACACACACTCACACAACCACACTCACACACACTCACACACACACTCACACACACTCACACACACTCACACACACACA